>NC_060953.1:66323350-66329595 GCF_022045245.1 Lucilia cuprina | reverse complement strand
ATCTATCTATCTATCTATCTATCTATCTATCTATCTATCTATCAATCTATCTATCTATCTATCTATCTATCTATCTATCTATCTATCTATCTATCCATCTATCTATCTCTCATACTATCGTTCTATCTACAGCAAGGTGAAATTTTCAACTAGGTTTTTAAGTTTCAATAAATTTTCTAATAATATTTATAATATTCGACGATGACATTTTGTTAATCATACATGACTATTGTTGACGTAAACGAATTCTATTAAAAGCTAAGTGAGTGTTCAATTCAATACTGTTGACAGTTGTTTTTGTAACTTTGTCTACAAATGGCGTTTACTATCAACTTATAGGTAAAAGTCAATATTTTATATAGAATGTTAATAATTTTAATAATACATACTTGTAATATATATTTTTTTTTTTTTCAAAAACAACTTGATCTTAAGAGGAACAATTTTCTATTTGCATATATTTAACAAAGATTTAAAATATTTAAATAATAATGTAATAATAATGACCTCAATTAACAAGTTCACATATTTCAAATAACTATTTATATATAATTTTAGAAAAAAAAAATCATAAAGCTTGTCGAACACAATGTGAGCATGTAAATTTTAAATAAATTTTAGAGAAAAATTCTAAATCAACTTAAGACATATCTAGTATTTATTTAGTTAGTTAGTTACTCTATGGTTAAGTTATTAGCTTTTGTTCTTGTGTTGCTAAGTATGTAGTTCTAATTTAATAATTCTGGGAGGTGTGTCCGTAATAATTGCAAATTGTAATAATAGTGCTTCTGTGTCTGTTAGCAGCCGCTTGTCATTTTGTTTATGCATAATTTTTTTTAACATCTGTATCTGCTTCTATAATCAGATTTCTTTCTATCAATTACAGTGGCGCCGAGATGTTCAAATGCTGCGCGAATTAAACGTTAAAGTTTATCGTTTTTCAATATCATGGCCCCGTATATTGCCCACTGGTCATATGAATCATGTAAGCACCGCTGGCATTAAATACTATAGTAATTTGTTGGATGAACTTTTACACTATAATATTACACCCATGGTGACGATGTATCATTGGGAACTACCGCAGCGTTTACAAGAATTGGGCGGTTGGACCAATGCTGAGATTATACCTCTTTTCAAAGACTATGCTCGTTTGTTGTTGGAAATGTTTGGTGATCGTGTAAAAATTTGGACTACCATTAATGAACCCTGGCATGTGTGTGAACATGGTTATGGTGTAGATTATATGGCTCCAGCTTATAATTATCCTGGTATACCAGCCTATCTGTGTGGTCATAATTTACTTAAGGCTCATGCTGAAGTAGTACATATGTATCGTGATGAGTATAAGAAATCTCAAAAGGGTCGTATTGGCATTACAGTGGATGTTTCTTGGCCTGAACCTAAAACGGATTCAAGTGAAGATCGTGAAGCTTCCGAGAGGGCTATGCAATTTTATGTAAGTTTTTAATTTATATTATATTTAAACTTCCATTCATTTTGATTATTATTTAGGTGGGTTGGTTTGCACATCCTATATTCTCCCGTCATGGTAATTATCCCTCAGTAATGATTGATCGTATACACAATCTTAGCAAGGAGCAGGGTTTTTCACAAACTCGTTTGCCCGAATTTACCAAAGAAGAGATACAACGTATTAGAGGCACTTCGGATTTCTTTGGCATTAATACTTATACCACAAATTTAGTAACCAAAAATGATCATAATAATTCTGCCGGTTTCCCTGTACCGTCGTTCAATCATGATATGGGTGTGGTGGAAACTCAAGACCCCAACTGGACGGGGTCGGGATCTGTGTGGCTAAAGGTAAGTTGATAGATAGATAGATAGATAGATAGATAGATAGATAGATAGATAGATAGATAGATAGATAGATAGATAGATAGATAGATAGATAGATAGATAGATAGATAGATAGATAGATAGATAGAAAGGTAGGTAGGGCAGATAGATACTACTTGATGGCATTTTTGTGATAAAAATCTCGGATTTGACTCAAATTTTAGGTGTCTTAGGAACGTCCACCTGACTTTATCATACCAGTGTATGTATGTCAACAAAACCAACATCTCTAGAAATGTCAACTTCTTTATAAATGTGGTAAATAAATATTACTGAACTCTTTCCTATATTTTACTGTTAAAATGTGTATCAAAAAGTGCAAACAAGTTCTATAAAAATGTTAAAAATTCCAACTGGTATTTATCTTTATGATTGATTATTTTTTCAATAAATTCAAGCAGACAAGTATAAAGAGATTTAAGTTTTAGGTCGTTAATTACCTGTTAAATCAAAATATAAAATAAATTGAAACAATTAGTAAACTTCTCACTCCTCGTAGCCTAACTACATGAGGCAACACATGTTGTAATTAAATAAATTTTATAAAAATTAATATTGACTATTAAATTATATATAATATGAGTAATTAAACCAAAAAGAAGTTAATTTTGTCAAATTGCTAAAAAAATTTGCAATATTTTATAAACTATAATAATTTTATTAACATTATAATTTATGTTTTTTTAAGATATAGACTAGTTTTGAAATGTTTGTTAAAATTCTAACATTTGAATATTAAAAACAATGCCTTCCTGTTTAAGTAAGGGGTGTAATTTATAATTGCAATAATAATAGCAAGTTGTTTTAATTTTTTTTTTTTTGTAAATAACAGGTGTTACTGTTTTTTTTTTTTAATTTTTAAATCCGTATTTTTCTAACATTTAAATACAAAATCTATAAAAATTGTCATAATAAAATAATAAATCGGTATCATTAAATTTGCAAATTAAAAATTGTTACTCACCTTTACTTTAATTTACTATAAACTATTAATTCCATTAATTTTACAATTAACAACAAAGTTAATAACAACAACAGCCGCTCAAAAACTTAATTTATTCAAGTATTTCACTTATGATATGTAGTGTATAATTTACTTTTGTAATTTAACTTTTTATTGAACTCACCTGATGATAGCTATCAGATGTTATATCACCATTTGATTGATCGGCAATCTTTTCTGGATGATTATGTGTCATAAAATCCCATATAGATTCTCCTTTATCATCGGCATTCCAACCTCCCTCTATCTGATAGGATGATGAACCCACGCCCCATATAAAATCTTTGGGAAAACGTCGTATAAATTTTTCGGTTGAACTGAAAATAGATATATAAAATTTCAAATCGAAATGTCGAAATTTTTTTAATAAAGTGGTTTCTTTATTTAAATATAAAATAAAGTACTTTTATTAATGAAAATATTATTGAGGTTTTAAACAATACTGTATATACTGTTTTGTACACCTATGGATCAGAGATACAAGCCGATGCAAAATGATCGGAGGCGCAACCACTTTAGGTCGCCGGTGGCGGCTTTTTATAGCAAATATCTGCGGCTGCTAAATTATCGGCTCAATTTTACTTTTTCTTCAGAAATTGATCTTATAAATCTCTATAGAAAAGTCTGTTATATAGAAACCTGCAGAAATTGGAAATTAATAGTAGTTTTCACTATTTTAATATTAGCGGAATATTGTGAGGCAACTCTTTTCAATTTCCAATAAGAATTAATAACTCCGTTAAAATTGGTAAAATTATTTTGACCTGGTTCACTCTGGGAAACTTTTTTTTTAAAAACTTTTGATTTTTGTGTGTGAGAGAAAGAGATATCAACCATCTCTTTCTTTCACACACAAAATCAAAAGTTTCTCAACAAAAGTTTCGCAGTGTGAACCAGGTCATTCTGAAATACATGTGCCATTGCAGTCTTTATCAGCCGAAAGAAGTCGGCGGCGGCGCGGCTTGCAAAATATTGACAGCGGCCAGCCACCGGCGATTTGAGCCGTTTTGGCTTGTATCTCTGCTTAAACGTTGATTAAACTTTCGGTTAGATTCATCACAAGTTTAATAACAAGGAGTTTAACAATAATTACGTTTTTTTTATTAAAAGCTGTCAATTGCATAATTATTGCCATACTTTTTAGTAAAAAAATCGTAAACAGTAAACAGCTGTTTTTGTAAATATTAGTTTGGCAAAATAAAAAACAATCTAACATTAGGAAATTTAAAACAAACATTATTGATTTAAAGAATGATATTGTCATTTAAATTGTAACGATGACATTTTGAGTTTCACTTCCAAATTTCACTCGGTAACTAATGAAACTTTGTAACATTAACATGCACATTTTAAAAAAAAAATTAATTAGAAATTTTGCTTTTTCATTTATTTTGTTTTTAATACTAATGAGGTTTTTACATTTAACACTCACTGCTTCAGGTCTAAGATCTAGAAACAAACAAAAAAACCAGAGTGGTTTTGCCACACTTTCATTAATTTAAAATGCATTTCAATACAATTTATTATTGACGTATTAAGAAGTAAGCTGCGTCAAATGACCAATCTCTTTGCAGCCTGAAAGTACCATAAACACAAACAGGAATAATTTAATTAAGAATTACAGTTAAAAATACGTAAATATTTATTAACCAGAACTAAAGAAATAAAATTACACATTGATGTTTTATTTTTAACTAGTTGTCATTTGTAAAATAAAAAAAATATTAAAGAAGACCTGTTTAAAACGGTTTATAATAAAAGATTTATATTTGTGTAACAATTTTAATACATTTTTAGTTGTATGTATTTTGAAAGTTGTATTTTGCATGAATCACATGTTTCAAGCCCTTGAAATATAAAATATGGGGAAATAACGTAAACCAAAAAAAAATATGGGGAATTTCTTAATTTGTGTTAAAAACACTTTTGTTTAGAATAAATATTTAATTGAAGATTTAAAAAAATTGTAAATGATTATTTATAAATCTCACTTATTTACAGGTACTATTATTTTGTCAATTATAATTTATGTAAGTAATAATTAAAACATTCTATTATTTAAAGTTCACTTCAATAAGTACACCTATAAAATTTTATTACATTTATTAAATAATTAAGAAATGTACAATTTACCCAGCAGGTTTGACTTTGTACAGAACGTCTATTTTAATCAATGTCAAGATATCTGTCATTATGGAGAGTTATAGATTTTCGGATTTAAAACTTTAATTTTGAAAACTTATGTTTGTTGGGTATTTATTATTCCCAAAACATTTTAGAAATTATAGGTTTATATGCGAAAATAATATGAATTAAAAAATATTTATTTATTTCTTTTATATTTGTTTATTTAACACAAATAAAGTACAGCTGTTAATTTCATTGTTAATTTTGCTTCCCCTCTAGTTCCTTTAAAAACACAGCTGAGATCATAGGTATATACATTTTAACAAATTTTAGAATTCAAATTGTTTTATATCTGATATATACAGTTTATTAAAATTTGTAAATTTTGATTTTGTAAGCATCAACTTAATTTGAAATCATATCAACTTATCCATTCCTGCTGCCATCATATACAGATGGTTACATTTACATAAATAAATTACAAAATTTTTAGTTTTTCATAAACACTAATTGATGTTTGCTTTTAAATATTAATAAATTAACTAAAAACTTGAAACATTCATAAAATAAACAATCCTTTTAAAAATAAAAGTAGTTGTAATTATCAACGTAATTAAAACATGTAATTTCTATTTATGACAAAAGCAGATTTATTTCTTTAAAGCTCATAATATATTATCTATGTCTCAAGGTAAATTATTTAAAAAATAGTTTTTAGAATAACTACTTTTCCCAGTTTTAGATAAAATATCTTAAATGTAGTAAATTTCGGGAAAATGTTTGCAGTTTTTAACGCAATTTTCTCATGCACTTGCTATAACAATTAATTTTAAGATAAAGTTAAGTTATAAAAAATTAATCCAATCAATAAACTACTACATGACAGACTTTATGTCTACACGTGCCATAACATTGTCTTGTGAAGTGTGGAGCACGACTAATTCATAACGTTTGTTTTATGTGTCACAGTCATACAATCAGTCAATGCAATAATTGACTTTAAAATTAAACTATTAAACGATTTTAACAATGCAATTATTATAATATTAGTTTTGCAAATCAAGTCCCTGTTGGAAAATTTTAGAATGAGAACATTTTTTTCCTTATATAAATTCTTTTTGAGATTGAAGTTGTCTCATTATCGCATTACATTATCTATCTATCTATCTATCTATCTATCTATCTATCTATCTATCTATCTATCTATCTATCTATCTATCTATCTATCTATCTATCTATCTATCTATCTATC
>NC_060953.1:66319308-66323250 GCF_022045245.1 Lucilia cuprina | reverse complement strand
AGTTCTAGTTCAGTTCTAGTTCAGTTCTAGTTCAGTTCTAGTTCAGTTCTAGTTCAGTTCTAGTTCAGTTCTAGTTCAGTTCTAGTTCAGCTCTAGTTCAGTTTTAGTCCAGTTTTAGTACAATTCTAGTTCTGTTCCAGTTAATTTTATTGAAATTAAATTTTTTCAAAATTTCAAAAGTTATGCAACAATTTTTTCAAAAGATTTTTAATTTTAAATATGAGTTCAAGTAAATGTCATTTTTGATACCCCACCATAATCACGTATGGATTGTTTTTATTTTATTATTATTTAATTATCATTATGTGTGAAAAGTTGTTGTGTCGAAATCATGTTTTTTTATATTTCTCATATCTTTTGAATAGCTTAAGTTCTTTTCAGAAATCTTTTGATTAATCTTAGACAAACACAAATGAAAAGCATTTATTTTTTTATAACAAATAATTTATTTATCATTATTATTGTTAATTTTTTTCTTTATTAACATTTTATATTAGGTTTTTTATTTCATATATAATACAAACAAATAATAATACAAAAACAAGATAAAAAACAAAAAAAAGTCTTTTCAACATTATTTTTGGGCGGCTTATAACTACTAGAGTAAAAACAAGACAAGATATGAAGTCGAAACAATAAGACAATGGATGAGACTAGATGAGATATATTTTGTGTACAAAAAGTGATAATGTGATCTCACTGGCACATCCATTGTCATTCTTACGCAACGAGTGTTTAAAAGATCTAACTGATAGTCGTTAGGCCAGTTAGATATTTAATGACAATTAAATACAATTAATAATAAACTTAAATTTAAATAATACAAATTTTAGCTAAAATTATTGTTAAAAGTAATGAAGTACAGGTTAGGAATTGATTAGCATAATTAGTTTTTATTCCTGAGTTTGTTTCCAAATCTGATAATCTGGACATGGCATGAATTTGTTCATTATCTAATGAAGGACGATAGTTCCAATCGATGGTGTGAGTCTTACAGATGTGAGAAAATACTCTGGCAGAGATTTTAGGTGTACGTTTGCGCTGAGGATCTGTAAAGTCTACATGATATAGACCGAATTTTTCGCTGTAAGAATAAGATAAAAGATTTTAGTTAAATAACTGTTATACTTAAAGTTATTTATAAGAAACTCTTGTATTTAAAAGCATATTTTTTAAAAAAATCTAAAGTTTTCTACAGAAATTTTTTTTATAAAATTCGTTAAATTTTCTTTAGGGAAATACTGTTATAATGAATTTTTTTGTAAAGGGATTTAGACAAAAATATTCTATAAAAAACTGTTATACTAAGAATTTTTCATAAAGGAAACTGTTATACCGTGAGTTTTTTATAAAATTACTGTCATTCGAAAAGAGCTTTTACACTTAAAAGTGTTTTACTGATAAATGTTTTATAGAAAAAAAAACTGTTATATTATTTTGTTGTAATGGGTTTTACTGCAAAATTGTTTATAAATAAACTGTTATACTGAAATGTATCTTTACAAAGATTGTTAGATCAAAATTAAGAAATTAAAAAACTGTTCTTCGTGAAATTTGCTTTAGAAATAAAAATGTTTTATTGAAAATTTTTCCAAGAAAAAAATTTGTAAAACTAAAATTTCTTAAAAGTCTGTTATACTGAAAACATTTTAATAAAAAAACTGTTATACGAAAAATTTTTTATAGAAATAACTGTCATATAAAAGAGTTTTCACAGATAAAACGTTTTTATATAAAAAATCTTCATAATAACTGTAATACTAAATGTTTATAAAAAAAACTGTTATACTGAAAAATTTCTATAAAACACTGTCTTAAGAAAAATAATCACAAAAAAGAATATGTAAGAAAAACAATTTAAAATTAAAAAAATTTAAACTGTTATACAAATTTTTTCTATGGAAAAAACTGTTATACCTAAAACTTTTCTATGGAATGATTGTTAAAATAAAAAATTTTAAAATTATAAAACTTGCATACACAAAATGTCATAAATTGATAACTGTTATACTGAAAATATTTTTAATTTAAAACTGTTATACTAAAAATTTTTCAACGAAAATAATGGTTTTACAGAAATTTTTTAGAAATGTAGTGAGACCAAAAATATTGTTGAAAAATTGTTCTAATGACAAATTTTATTTAAAAGAAACTGTTGCAATGAACTTTTTCTTTAGAAAGATTAAAATAGACCAATAAATTACTCTGAAAAACTGTTATACCGACAATTTTCTGTAAAAGAAAAGAACTTTTTCTCTAGAAAGAATATCAATGCAACGATTGCAGTAAAACCAACGAAATTCAAACAAAAATGTTCTGCTGTTATACAAAACAATAGAAAAACAATGCTTTCAAACCAAAACACATACTTTTTTATTCTGCATACATAAATCTGCGCATTTGTATTTAAACACAATACTTACGTAAAACCAGCCTTCCATTCATAACTGTCCATCAAACTCCAAGCAATATAACCCTCAACATTGGCACCATCTTCCATGGCATCTAAGACAGCACTCAAGTACATATTGTAGTAATCAACACGAGCATAATCCTCCAAACCTCCCCGATCGCTAACACCATTCTCGGTAACAATTACATTGGGGTTGTTGTACTCACGTTTAATCCACATCAATAAATTATACATTCCCTTGGGCACAACCTGTGTAATAACAAACCAAAAATAGAAAAATATTACAAAAAGAAAAAATACACATATTCAACAACAAAAATCTCCCAATTATTTGAACTAGATTTCTAACGACCTTCTCCGGGTACAAAAATAAAAAGTTGGTTGGTTAAACGGAAATGAAACTAACAAATTATTTAATACAATGTAAAGGTAAAAAAAAATTGTCTCCCCCAAATAAACAAAAAAACAACTTTTTATTATATTTTCAAGTCAGTGACTGAGCAATAAATAGAATAAAAACAGAAAACATTAAATATTTAAAAGAATTTCAGTTCAGCCAAATCATTTATAACACTCTCCCTCTATACAAAAGTTTATTAATCAATTATATAATTTCAAGTATTTTAAGGTGTAAAAGTACTTGTAATTTGAACAAAAGATAATGAAATAAATTAACCGACTGGTTGTTTATATTCTATTTTATTTATTTTATTTAGCACCCACACAAATATCATTATCATCATCTGGTCTAACAAACAAATGGTCAGATAAAATGCCAACCACTTTCAATCACAAATATTCATAGATTTATTAAATATTAATAATTTAGTTATTTATTTATTTTTTACTATAAATTATTAAGGAGGTTTTGTTTTCGTATCAATAAAATTGCAAAAGAAATTAAAAAAAAAAACATTGGAAAAAAACAGGTGCCAGTGGCTATATGTATGTTTGCGAATAATAAAACAGAAACATTTACATTTGCATTCATTATCACATACTTATGCAAATAATAATAAATAATTATATTGTTTATATATTCAAATTTGTTTTATTAAACCAGCCTTTATATTTGTTTACAGTTTTTTTTTCTGTTACAGTTTTGAAAACTGGATTTTGAAACAAGGATTTTTTAAGTAGATTATATTGAATAAGTTGCATTGTACGAGTAACAGATTTAGATATGTAACTGCAACTGAAATATTTTTTAATAGGTCAACATTTGTTTGGTTTATAAATTTAATACAAATTTAGAAGTGAATAAATGAAATACTTAAATCAACTAATTTGTCATTATTTCAAAATTTACATACAATTTTCGAAACAAAATTCACTTTCAATATGGTTTCGATATACAGTATTGCTCGAAATATAAGTTACTATTAGATTTTACAACACAATGAGGGCTTCTCAATAGTTTTGCTAACTATCTATCTATCTATCTATCTATCTATCTATCTATCTATCTATCTATCTATCTATCTATCTATCTATCTATCTATCTATCTATCTATCTATCTATCTATCTA
>NC_060953.1:66314701-66319208 GCF_022045245.1 Lucilia cuprina | reverse complement strand
AGAACTGAACTAGAACTGAACTAGAACTGAACTAGAACTGAACTAGAACTGAACTAGAACTGAACTAGAACTGAACTAGAACTAAAATAGAACTAAAATAGAACTAAACTAGAACTGAACTAGAACTAAACTAGAACTGAACTAGATATGAACTAGAACTGAACTGGAGCTAAGCTGGAACTATATCTGAATTAGAACTGAACTAAAACTATAACTGAACTAGAACTAGAACTACAACTAAAACTGAACTAGAATTAAGCTAGAATTTAACTAGAACAAAACTTAACTAGAACTAAACTAGAATTGAACTAGAACAAAACTACTGCTGAACTAGAACGTAACTAGAACAGAACTGAAATTGCACTAGAATGACATTTATAAAAGATTTGTTTTAGTATTACTTTGTATTACATGGATTGATTCCTAAAACATCACAATGTTAAATAATGTACAATATTTCATATATTTGGATAAGTTTGGGATGTGTCTCCATACTTTGAGGAGTACTTTTTGCAGGCATGACCAAGGTAGTCTAACGTTTACATGGTCGAATAATTTTTTGGGATTATAAACATTAAAGAATGGTAAAGTAACATTGCTCGCTGGTTTACTTTCTACACTCTCACTCTGCACTACATTTTGGTCATGGTGTGAAATTATTTAGTACAAGTAGTGTATAAAGTAGCATACTTTTAGGATTATATAAATTAATTAAATATTCACTACAGTTCATTGAATTAGAAAATACTTCTTTAGTAAAATTAAATTTCAAAAATTAATACATAAATCCAAAATAAACATATTTCCAGCTACTTTAACTTCTGTCATAATTCTATAAAACTTTTAATTACAAGCATGAATTTAACTCTAATATCAAATTTCCAAAAAAAAAATATTTTTTTTTCAAATTTGCTTTTATAAAAAAACTAAACAGATTTTAAAATTTCAAAATTTTTTAAATCCTATAAAACATTTGTGTCTGAATCCATTACAAGATGTTTATATCAAATTATATGTTCATATCGACGATAAACAGTTGATAGAAAGTAGGTTTCAACATGACAATTCATTGAAAACAACATCTGCTCTATTAAACACAAATCATTGTCATTATTGGAACTTTAACAATAAAATTGAAACAGAAGTATTGATCCAAATACAAATAAGAGGATTAAATAACACACAAATGTCAAACAATATCAAATTGAAATCCCTTATTGTCACTGGTGGCAGACAGTGTTTTTTCTTTTTTCGCAGTTTCAGCAGAGCACGTACCAAAATACATTTGATTTTTACTACGAACATAAAGTTGCATTAGAAAACATGGATTTTGATTGTTTTGAAACTGAATATGATGTATATTATGATTGATTAATATTAAGTTTTGTTTATACTATTTCCTACCACTAAGAAATGCGGATTTAAAAGAGTACACGATTAAACACCATTTTTTTTGATTTTATGGGATACAAGAAGCTAGAAGCGAATTTAATAAATATCTCAAATGAAATTTTACTTAATAATCTTTTCTTAAAAATCCAATTGGATTTTACCTTTTCAGTTCTTTAAAAAATATTTCCATTTATATATGTCTTGTTGTTAGAACTTTTTCTAACTTAGCTTGGCCTACCCTCGTATTTATAACAATAAATTAAAGATTTAGATGTCTCTATATACAAACATAAATACTTTCATATGTAAAAATCTGAAAAAGTTAAGGGTGACATTGAAAATAAAAGCAAATACTTCTTTCTTTTCGAAATCACACACACGCACACCCATTACGAGTGAAAGTGAGTAGTGATTTTTTCGAATTTCACCCTCTATAATTCACAGAATGCAATCGAAATAAAACAAAAAGCCTAAATTTTAAATGCAAATGCACTTTTGCCAAACGATGGGAAAACGACAAAAAATATTATTCAGAATGCAACCCTTATTATAATAACAACCACTAACTGCCAGCAAGGATATTACAGGCGCACAAATAACCCCCTAAAGGACAATATTACATTACAAAAATAAGGAAAAATGAGAAAAAAAAACAATCTGTAACATAATTATTATTATTGATTAGTGAATGAATTTTAAAACAAAAGTACAGAATGTATGCTACAGTCCTTTATTCAAACTAAAGTTCCACAATGGGTTGAATAAAAAGGAATTGAACATAAATAGTACTGAAACAGAAATAAATGTAAATATTTTTAAACTACATAGAACTGAACTAAGTTCAGTTCTAGTTCAGTTCTAATTCAGTTCTAATTCAGTTCCAGTTCAGTTCTTGCTCAGTTCTAGTTCTAGTTCAGTTCTAGTTCAATTCTAGTTCAGTTCTAGTTCAGTTCTAGTTCAGTTCTAGTTCAGTTCTAGTTCAGTTCTAGTTCATTTCTAGTTCAGTTCTAGTTCAGTTCTAGTTCAGTTCTAGTTCAGTTCTAGTTCAGTTCTAGTTCAGTTCTAGTTCAGTTCTAGTTCAGTTCTAGTTCAGTTCTTGTTCAGTTCTTGTTCAGTTCTAGTTCATTTCTAGTTCAGTTCTTGTTCAGTTCTTGTTCAGTTCTAGTTCAGTTCTAGAATTAAACATGAAATGAACTTATGTTATGCAACTTTCGGTTTGCATTTTAAATTTTCATCTATTGATAAATATTGAATTAAATTAGTTTGTGCCAAGTTATCGGTAGCTAGGAACAAAACGCTAATTGTTCTCCACGTTCCAATATTGAGCAATAAGGGCTTGGATAACAACTGTTTTCTTGTGCCAGCATTTAAAGTAGTAGTTCGGCTCGAGTACGTGCCACAAACAGCTGCAACTACCATTATTTCGTTGTTTCTTTTTGTTGTTATTGTTTTAATGATGTATTTTGATCCACCGCTAACAAGATTGTTTGTTTGATGATGCCCAAACTACCGGTATTAGAAGAAGGTACAGTTGCTATCTATCTAATGTTTATATACGTAACGTTTGTCAGTAAGAATTTCTAATAAATATAAAAAGAATACAAACACACACACATACACACATTTACTATTATGTATGTATTTTGTTGAATTTAAAAAAGTAATGGACAAAAAATAAACCCCGAAGAAGGGTTGTTTATTTTGATTACGTATGCGTTTAAGGCATGTTGCACATGTAGATATTGAATCGTAGATATTTCCCAACAAATGTTAAATTTCAAACTTTTAAAAAACAATTTTGGTGGGTCAGGCTTCTGATAAAAACATTTGAAATCTTAGAGAAATTCCCAAGTTATTGAAATAGTTAGAACATGTTTGGGTTTAGTTTATAATATGGAAATATTGAAGGTAGAATTTAGATTTGTATTGAATCGTAGAACTTCATTCTGAATTTTACACCAATTGGTGGTGGCTTTGTTACAACAATACCCTAAATATGTAACTGTGTATGTATAAATTTAAACCCTTTTGTTTTTTCGTTAATTCTTTCAATTAAAAATTACATTTATTTCTTTTACGTTTCTTTTTGTTTTTTTTCCATTGACATGAAAATGCTTCTGTGACCGTTTTAACGATTCGTAAATTTCCAATCTAGAACGAGAAAATAGTTTATAAAATAATGTTTATAGAGGGCCAACATTTCTTAACAAATGACAAACCTCTTTCTATTAGTAGACATGTCATGCTTTTTTGTCATTAGAAAAATGTGAGTATTTAGTAACGATTCACTTTTATTGCATTCGATAATTAGATTTAATGACGGACAGAACCAAACGCTTAATTTTTAAGTTTTTTTTTATAAAAAATAGAGAAAGCTTCGTAAATGTTTGTGATTAATTGAGCAGAAGGAGTTCAATCGCTGATTATTTTTATTTCGGAACAAATTAAATTTTTCATATAAAAAACAACTTTCTAAACAAAAGTTTAATTATACAAAGGCCAACCCCTTTTTAGCAATATTTAAGAACTAGAACAGAATTAGAATATAACTAGAAATAAAAACTAACTGAACTAGAACTGAATTAGAACCAAACGAAGACTGAAGTAGAACTGAATTAGAATTAAACTAGAACTAATCTGTACCTGAACTAGAACAAGAAGTAAAATAAAACTAAACTTAAACTGAATAAGAACTGAACTAGAACTGAACTAGAACTGAACTAGAACTGAACTAGAACTGAACTAGAACTGAACTAGAACTGAACTAGAACTGAACTAGAACTGAACTAGAACTGAACTAGAACTGAACTAGAACTGAACTAGAACTGAACTAGAACTGAACTAGAACTGAACTAGAACTGAACTAGAACTGAACTAGAACTGAACTAGAACTGAACTAGAACTGAACTAGAACTGAACTAGAACTGAACTACACCTGAACTACAACTGAACTAGAACTGAATTAGAACTGAACTAGAACTGAACTACAACTGAACTAGAACTGAATTAGAACTGAACTAGAACTGAACTAGAACTGACCTAGAACTGAACTAGAACTGAACTAGAACTGAACTAGAACTGAACTAGAACTGAACTAGAACTAGAACTGAACTAG
>NC_060953.1:66313308-66314601 GCF_022045245.1 Lucilia cuprina | reverse complement strand
GATAGATAGATAGATAGATAGATAGATAGATAGATAGATAGATAGATAGATAGATAGATAGATAGATAGATAGATAGATAGATAGATAGATAGATATATAGATATATTTCCCAAAATTTTTCCTATGGTAGGTCGGTATGCATATAGTTGCATTCAAGGAAAAAGTACATTAGTTTGTTTTATTACAATCGTATTTAGTGAAGAGAGTAAATATTTAGTTCATACATTTTGGTTCAATACTCTTAACTAAAACTACAAAAAGTAACATTTCAGATTCTTATTCATTCAGAACTTTAGATTAATAAGTTCTACCCTAATATATATAATAATGTAATACAATTACTTGTAACTTATGAACATTTTATTGACATTTTCTTTTAATTTATAATATTAATTCTACAGTAAAACTATTTACTTATTTTTATTTCTTCTGAAAACCCATAAAAAGCATCTTATCTCCCATTTTTACCATAAATCGTTGACTTTTTTTTTTGTAATTTTTATATTTTTGTTGGTTGCATGACGATGATAATCCTAATAGTTACACAATGCATTTATGATTTCAGACTCTGTCGTATGTAAATCTTAAAAGTTTAACATTATAGTAAACATATTGAACCTGCCTGCACCAGACATAATAAGAAAACAACAAATTGAATTGAATTAAACAAATTCTTATTCAATTGTTGTCGAGTACAACAACATGTTTGTTCGTTTGTATGTCTTTACTTATGTAATAATTAGTTTAATATTGTCTGAGATTGGTTTCACTTGAAAAAATGTGGGAATAAGTTAATAGGAATACAATAAATGATCATAAATATCACGGCCTTATGGAAATCTAGACACAATTTGTTGAAAATTTTATTTCTGCTGGTTGTTTCTTAAATAATCAACGAATTTGTTATAGAATCTAATTTTGAAATTAACATACATTCATGCCGACAAATGGTGAACTTCGATGCAATAATTAAATTAAATTATTAAAAATCATTCTTAGAAAGTTTCGATTTTTGAACTCGAATTTTTAGAATTTGTGTTTGGAGCTATTTCTAAAGTTTTCTCACTTAAAAAAATCGATTTATTTTTGGGCTGAAATTAAAACCTTAGAGATAAAACGCGTTTTCAGTAACTGTGCTACTTCAGTTCTAGTTCAGTTCCACTTCAGTTCTAGTTCAGTTCTGTTCCAGTTCTAGCTCAGTTCTAGTTCAGTTCTAGTTCAGTTCTAGTTCAGTTCTAGTTCAGTTCTAGTTCAGTTCTAGTTCAGTTCTAGTTCAGTTCTAGTTCAGTTCT
>NC_060953.1:66303830-66313208 GCF_022045245.1 Lucilia cuprina | reverse complement strand
TCTATCTATCTATCTATCTATCTATCTATCTATCTGTCTATCTGTCTATCTGTCTATCTGTCTATCTGTCTATCTATCTATCTATCTATCTATCTATCTATCTATCTAATGATTTAACAGAAAGCGTCATGTGTGATAAATTATAAAATCTAATTAAATTTTATAGCTTTTTTGTACATAAATTGATCAAATGTTATTTGAAATTATTTGTGAAACCACAAATAAGAACACCATTATTACAAATCGAATAATTTATTGTTACGATAATTATTACATGAATGTATATGAAACCCTTCCAATAATCAATCTGATCTTTTGATCTTTCAACACCATAAAATTACGTTGCATGACCACACTGCCAACCGACCGATCACCAGCATAACAATTCTAAAATCTCTAATGCAGGCACAATTACATTATAACTACTATTTTACAGATTTACAACTTTATTAAAATTAATTGAATTATATGACGACTGTAGCAGCCCTTTTAATAATTTAATAATAATTTAATAAAAAAAGGCAATTAAAATCACTGAAATTTATAAATTTTATAACTTGGTTTGCCGCACACAATAAATACAATCATAAACATAAAAGTATTACGACATTTATGCAGACAGTTGTTTAAATTCGTTTTTTTTTTGTTTATCACAAAAATTTATTATTTTTTATCATAAATTTTATTTACCTGGACATTTTGAATTTGAATGAAAGGAAAAAACAAATGTGTTTATCATCATCATTTTGGTCTCACTTCGTTAATCAATTTAATTGTTGCAAACAAAACTCACTAACTTGAATGTTTAATGTTGTTTTTTTGACCACAATTTTTTACTAGTTCACTAACACATTTTGTAGATACGCATAAACATGCAACATTAAAACAGTGTTGCCATTTTAGTTTTTTTTTAATTTAAAATTTGTATAGAAAATTTTCTAAAATTTCAAATTTTAATAGAAGTTGTTACTTCTCTTAGACGTGTAAGTTATACCAAAGAATTTTGAAAAATATTTGATAAATTGAGAAATATATTAATATTATTTCTTCAAAGTAAAATTTTTAAAATTTAAAGAAATAAATCGTAATTATATTTTTAATAAAAAGCTGCATAACCCCATTAAATAGATAACAAATTTTGTGCAGAACAGTTCATGAATTTTTAACAACTTTGTTAACAACAAAACGGCAACTCTGTCTGCCGCAAACAAAAAGTAATTGTTGTTAAAAACCACCGAAAAAATCTATTGACGGGCGGGCGGATGTTTAAAGAAATTTTTATATTTTTATTTTTTGTATATATTTTTTATTACTCTCTTGTTTTAAGTTAAGTTTTTTTTCATTTCGATTCATTTCGCTTTGTTTATCATTTCTTTATGTCACTGGTGCTGAGTTGTTTTGTTTTATATCTTCTAACGAGGAGAGTCTTTCTTGTCTTGACATTTGTATTGTTTTTGTTTATTTATTTTTTGTCGGTGTAATTATCGATTAAGTTGAGGTTATTCTTGTTTATAGTGCGTTTTTGTTATTTGTATTTGTGTGTTTGTTTGTCATTAGAGGTGGGAGAATGAATGATATTTATCACTACATTTCACACGTTCACATACACATGTCACAATTCTTTTCTTTTTTTCGTTTTTAAACTATTATATTTATACCCTTCACCTTCGTGAGAAGGGTATATATAAGTTTGTCATTCCGTTTGTAATTTCTATAATATAATTTTCCGACCCTATAAAGTATATATATTCTGGATCCTTATAGGTAGCGGAGATGATTAAGCCATGTCCGTCTGTCTGTCCGTCTGTCTGTCTGTCTGTCTGTCTGTATGTTTGTTGAAATCAGTTTTTAGAAGACCCCAGATATCTGCGAGATCCGAATCTTCCATAATTCTATCAGACATACGACCGGCAAGAACGCTATTTAAAATCAGCAAAATCGGTCCATAAATAACGGAGATATGAGCAAAAAACCGAGACAACCTCTGAAAATTTCATATAAAATTTAGATTTTTTATTCATGCTCAGACAGAAACTGCAAAAAACAAAAACAAAATACATAACAATACGGTAAATATTGTTATTGTAATTTGTTTATAAAAGCAAAGCAGAGCAAGAGCAGCAGAGCGAGAGCAGCACTAATGTTTTGTTATTGGCTAGAAATATGAAATTAAGTATGTAGAGCCTGGATTAAGTGAGAACCTATAAAAGGGGACTTTCTGGTACTTTTTCGTTCTTCAAAAGGTATTTTTTGAAATTTCTATAATATTGAACCTAGCTAGAAACATGAAATTAAGTATGCATGGCCCGGATTAAGTGAGGACCCAAACAAGGGGAGTTTTTGGTACTTTTTCGTTTTTCAAAAGGTACTTTTTGCAATTTCTACAATATTGAACCTAGAAACATGTAATTAAGTATGTATGGCCCGGATTAAGTGAGGACCCATAAAAGGGGACTTTTTCGTTGTTCAAAAGGTACTTTTTGCAATTTCTACATTATTGAACCTAGAAACATTTAATTAAGTATGTATGGCCCGGATTAAGTGAGGACCCATAAAGGGGACTTTTTGGTACTTTTTCGTTCTTCAAAAGGTACTTTTTGCAATTTCTACAATATTGAACCTAGAAACATGTAATTAAGTATGTATGGCCCGGATAAAGTGAGGACCCATACAAGGGGAGTTTTTGGTACTTTTTCGTTTTTCAAAAGGTACTTTTTGCAATTTCTACAATATTGAACCTAGAAACATGTAATTAAGTATGTATGGCCCGGATTAAGTGAGGACCCATAAAAGGGGACTTTTTGGTATTTTTTCGTTGTTCAAAAGGTACTTTTTGCAATTTCTATAATATTGAACCTAGAAACATGTTATTAAGTTCGTATATCCCGGATTAAGTGAGAACCAGTAAAAGGGGACTTCTTGGTACTTTTTCGTTCTTCAAAAGGTACTTTTTACAATTTCTACAATATTGAACCTAGGAACATGTAATTAAGTTTGTATGGCCCGGATTAACTGAGGACCCATAGATGGGGACTTTTTGGTACTTTTTCGTTCTTCAAAAGGTACAAAAGGCTTTAAACACATCATGGTGAAGGGTATATAAGATTCGGCACAGCCGAATATAGAACTCTTACTTGTTTTTTAATAATTTTCATCATGTTACATGTGAAATTAACAACAACTGTACAACCCAAATTAATGTTTTTTATCACGGCTGTACTTTTTGTGTTCTTTTTTCTCTTTTAATAACCGACTAAGTACACTTTTTTTCGCTATTGCATTTTCCATTTCTTTTAGTATTTTTATGTTGCATATGTGTATGTTTGTATGTATGTATGTATGTATGTATGTATGTATGTATGTATGTATGTATGTATGTATGTATGTATGTTTGTCTGTAGCTTTATTTATGAGTATGTCTGGTGGTCATTAGACAAAATCAATATGTAAAGTAAAGTAATTTAATTCATTTTTGTGGGTCCGTGTGTTTCCTTATGCTCACTGGCTGACTGCTTTCGCATGTTTTACAAGGTGTTTGTTTTTTTGGGGTGAATGTTTGGGTGGGCCTGGTCTCGACATCGAACAGCTTTTGTTGCTTATTTTCTGTTTGTTGAGATATAAGTAAATTAACCGGAAGTTTAAACGCTTCTTACAGCTGTTAAAACTAATAATAAATAAATAATTGGTTTAATATCTAACACTTGATTTTATATTTTTATAAATTTAATTATTGATATTAGGGGAAATTTCACTTTGACGAAAATTATTCAAAAAATTTACATACAAAAATTTTTCTTTTTATAAAAAATTTATATTTTTATTGAAAATTTATCGAAAATAGATATTTTTAGTAAAAAATTTACGAAAATTTCTATTTTTAATAAAAAATTCCACAAAATTTTCTATTATTATAGAAACTTCGAAGAAAGTTTCTATTAAGAAAAAAAACAAAAATTTTTATTTTTAACAGAAAATTTTTCAAAAATTTCACTTTTAATAGGAAATTTTTTTAAAACTTGTATTTTTCCAGAAACTTTTCTTTGAAACGTTTTATTTTTTTTTTATT
This sequence comes from Lucilia cuprina, assembly GCF_022045245.1. Taxonomy (NCBI): domain Eukaryota; kingdom Metazoa; phylum Arthropoda; class Insecta; order Diptera; family Calliphoridae; genus Lucilia; species Lucilia cuprina. The sequence goes on along the minus strand of NC_060953.1, from coordinate 66,309,142 downwards.
TTTTTTTAATTCTATTTTTATAGAAACTTTATGGAAAATATCTGTTTTTATAGAAAATTTTTCAAAAATTATTGAAAATCTTTCGAAATGTTTCTTTTTTATACAAATGCATTTTTTTGAAAATGTCTTTAATTACAGAAAATTGTTGAAATTTTCAATTTTTATACAAAATTTTTTCAAAATTTATATTTTTATAATTTTTTTTCTCCAAAATTTTTAAAAATTTTAAATTTTTAAAAATTTTTCAAAAAATATATAATTTTTCCTTTTAATAAAAGTCTATAGTCGAGACTATAGTCCAGTCTATAGTCGAGACTATAGTCCAGTCTATAGTCGAGACTATAGTCCAGTCTATAGTCGAGACTATAGTCCAGTCTATAGTCGAGACTATAGTCCAGTCTATAGTCCAGTCTATAGTCGAGACTATAGTCCAGTCTATAGTCCAGACTATAGTCCAGTCTATAGTCGAGACTATAGTCCAGTCTATAGTCGAGACTATAGTCCAGTCTATAGTCGAGACTATAGTCCAGTCTAAAGTCGAGACTATAGTCCAGTCTATAGTCGAGACTATAGTCCAGTCTATAGTCGAGACTATAGTCCAGTCTATAGTCTAGACTATAGTCCAGTCTATAGTCGAGACTATAGACTGGATTATAGTCGACACTAAAATCCAGTCTATAGTCGACACTATAGTCAGTCTATAGTCGAGGCTGTAGTCCAGTCTATAGTCGAGACTATAGTCTAGTCTTTTGTAGAGACTATAGTCCAGTCTATAGTCGAGACTACAGTCCAGTCTATAGTCGAGACAATAGTTTTCAAAAAATCTATATTTATAGAAATTAACCAGAACAAATAAATTACCCATTACGGTTCTATGGTCATTATTTGTACTGCAATACAAATAACAAATGATCGTTTATTATTGAAACACACTTTTAAAAATCGTGCTAACTTGCATTCAAGTCAATATTATAAATTGTCTATCATTAATTATTTCCATCATTAATGATGAGAAAATCATCCCTAAAAAGTTTGTAGTGATTAAAACAATCATGTTGGTTGCACCACCAGCAAATCCAAAACGGCAAAATTTATTGGCAGCTGATTTTGTTAAATAATAAATTTTGTTTTTTTGGAAGAAAAAGTTTTGTCTCATCATCGTCTAGTAAAGTGCGCCTGTAAACAAAAGTATTTACCAAGGGTAAATAAAAGCAAAAACAACAACAAAAACAAACTGTTAAGCCCCTTTGGAAAAAGGCTTGAGAAATAAAAAAACAACACGTGACTTTTGCCAATTCTGTGAATATTGACGGAAGGATATTGTATAAACTCATACTTATTATAAACTGGTAATAAAAAAACATTAAAAGTGTGAGAGTTATTGAAAACATTGGAAAAATTTTACACTGAATTAAAATTGTTGTTTTCGTAACAATTAAAAAGTTTCATTGAACTTTTGCAGTTGAATTTTTAATTTGCAGTTAATTATAAAAAATATTTGTTTTTTTTAATAAAACAGGAATAATGACAAAGGGGAAGGAAACTAACATAGAACTAGTTACTTAACTAGTAATAGAATTGTATCCTTAGAAATTCAACTTTAAATTGTTCTGCTTAAATTCTTTTAATATTGATAATTTCATTCTTAGGAACATAATAGTATGAAGTATTATACTCCTTCACATACACAAGTGCATTGCAAAAGAATATATAATGTATGTATGTATTTTTTACCACAACTTTTATATACATACAACAGTATGAATAAATAATGTCAAAACGTTGCAAGCACGTACACAAACTCGTTATTATCGATTATCACCCACAGACATCAATGATTCGTATCTGTATTTAAATGGATTAGTATCTGGTCACTCCATATGTCAATATTTAAATATGCATTATTATGATGAAACTCCCAAAAAAAAAGAAAAACAAATGCACTCTTTTCTTGGAAGTTTAAAAGGAATGAGTTATGGAGGGACAAAAGTACATACATACTACTTTTGGTTCTTAATATAATATGACAATTTTCTTTCTTACAGTTTGTTTTTAATAATAATAAGAGTTTTCATTGGGTCCCTAACATAATTTTGGTACTAAAATTTGAATTAGTCTTACAATTAATTTAAAACTCATCACAGATTTCAATTTTATTCCATGCTCTCTTTTATTTTGCTTTCACTCTCATGGATTATTTTATTTTCCAGTTTAATTAGTGTTGCTAAATTATTGTTGTTATTATTTTGCAAATATCATCGTTTTTTATTTAACACAGAAATTTTCTATAGAAAACTAGTCTACTGAACATTTAAATTTCCTATAAAAAAGTAGACTCTTAAACGGTGACATTTTCTACAAAAAAGTAGACTCTTAAACAGAGACATTTTCTCTAATATATAAGTCTAAGAAATAAAAAAATCTTGTATAGAAAACTAGCTTTAGAAAGAATTTATATCAGAAAAAATTATATAGACAACTAGTTTCTGTAACAGAGAAATTTTCTATGGAAGAAAAAGTATCTTCAAAAGTATAGTCTTGCCGACATTCCAGTGCAGTCTTTAGGTAAGACTATAAGTCGATATTTTAGAATATAAAGCATTAAGACCAGTCTAAATTCAAGACTACGATCTAGTACTTAATCGTGACAATCATCTTATATATTGTCGAGACTATAATCCTGTCTATAGTCCAGTTTGTATAGTGGATACTATCAACCAGTCTATAGTGGAAAGTATTTTTCAGTCTATAGCCGAGACTATAGTCCAGTCTATAGTCGAGACTATAGTCCAGTCTATAGTCGAGACTATAGTCCAGTCTATAGTCGAGACTATAGACCAGTCTATAGTCGAGACTATAGTCCAGTCTATAGTCGAGACTATAGTCCAGTCTATAGTCGAGACTATAGTCCAGTTTATAGTCTAGTCTATAGTCGAGACTATAGTCCAGTCTATAGTCGAGACTATAGTCCAGTCTATAGTCGAGACTATAGTCCAGTCTATAGTCGAGACTATAGTCCAGTCTATAGTCGACACTATAGCCCAGTCTATAGTCGAGACTATAATGCAGTCTATAGTAGACTATAGTCCAGTTTATAATCGAGACTATATAGACTATAATCGAGTCTTTAATATTGACTATAGTCGACACTATAGCGCAGTCTAAAGTCTAGACTATGAACCAGTTTATAGTCGAGACTATAGTGTAGTGTATAGTAGAGACTCTAGTATAAACTAAAGTCTATAATCGAGACTATAGTGAAGTCTATAGTCGAGACTAGAGTGCAGTCTGTAGCCTAAACTATAGACCAGTTTCTGGTCGAGACTGTGGTGTAGTCTATAGTCGAGACTATAGTGCAGTCTACAGACGAGACTGTAGTTTATTCTATAGTCTAGTCTAAAGTTTACACTGCAGCTTTAGTCAAGACTATAGTCCAGTATATAGTCTGTATTTCAGTCAAACCTAATCCCCCAAACTTTATGCCAATGAAAACGAGATTTTAACTTATAAGTTTTGCTTTTTTAAAACTACAATTTTTATGGCTAAAAATTCGCACTAATTGACAACACTTGTAGACAAGTTTAAGCATAAAACATGCAAGTTTTTAGCATAAACGGGTGTGAGTGCAGTGGCAGCATATCGAGTACAAGTTTATTTTTATTCTCTCATTTTTCGCAATGTTATTGTACGAGTAACAGACGACCACATTCGTTGCAAAGTCGTGGCCGGCAAAAGTGTTGTATATCGGGATTTGAAACAATTATTGTTACTCTATTAATGTTAAATTAACAAATAAAAAAAAACATATAAAATTTTGTTTGAAAATTAAACAAAAAAAACAAAGAAAATAAAAAACAAGTTGTTTAAGATTGAGAAAAAATAGAAATAAAAAAATATATATTAATAAAAACAAAATAAAAGTTATAAAAAGAAAACATGAATTCAAGTGTTTAAGAGTATTGGTATAAAGTTAAAATTAAAATACCGTTAATTCAACAAAATACATAAGAAAACTAAACCTTTGGGATACGAACAACTACAACTGAATTTTTTTCCAGAAAAAGGAGTGTAAGTACCTCTTTTACTGACAACATTAGATTTTCAACGGGTGTGGTTTTTGATTGTAACAAAAAAAAAACGGAATATAATACAATAGTATTAAATTTTTAGTTTGTAAATTTTCATTATTTAGCAAAACTTCAATAAACCACTTAGTAGGTTATTAGGATGACGAAAAAGATGCTTAACATATATTTTCTCAAAACACCCCCAAACTTATTCGTAACAATTGATTTTTCAATCCTTAATCCCAAAAATGATGAAAACATGTGTATATCTGTCTATAAATAACAATAAAATGCGCTCTTAGGATTTAAATTTGTCATTACATTTATCAAAACACTCAAATAAAAAATTATATATAAAAAAAATAAAATAAAACTATCACTAACGGAACAATAAAAAGGATCAACCCTCTTGGTCCACTTTATTTATGTATGTATTTATGTTCGCTTACTTATTTGTTCTTTTTATGGTTATCTGTAGTACAAATGTCTGTCTGTCTGCTTGTTGTTTTGCAATTATTTAGTATGTATTCATTTGTTAGTTCCTTTCTGCTTGATGACTCCCTTTTTTTGATTTAGATACAAGAAGAAAAGAAATAATTTTATTTTACTTTTTATTGCTCATTTTTTTATTTTTTTCCTTAACATACTTACTAGTAAATTTTTTATTCATTCAGTTTTATTGTGTTTGGGGTGTAATTGTTTTCACAAAAAGATGTTGTCATTGTATACTTGTGGGACAATCGCACAATTACAATAAAGTTAAGGAAAGCAATCAGTTGGAGAACAAAATAAGTAAATTGCATTTAAAGAAACTTATGCTTTCGACATAGTCATAATTTATTTACAAATGGGAATTTAAACGGTAATATTGTTTCGGATTCAATTAGTCAAGATATAGGCTTTTATAATGTAGCAGAGGAAAGATATGGTAAGATCGATTTCAAACTGTGGGAGAATTTGAAAAAAAAACAAAAAATCAGTTCTAGTTTTGTTTTAGCTTAGTTCTAGTTCATTTCTAGTTAAGTTCTAGTTCAGTTCTAGATCAGTTCTAGTTCAGCTCTAGTTCAGTTCTAGTTCAATTCTAGTACAGTTCTAGTTCAGTTCTAGTACAGTTCTAGTTCAGTTCTAGTTCAGTTATAGTTCAGCTCTAGTTCAGTTCTAGTTCAATTCTAGTTCAGTTCTAGTTCAGTTCTAGTTCAGTTCTAGTTCAGTTCTAGTTCAGTTCTAGTTCAGTTCTAGTTCAGT
>NC_060953.1:66301645-66303730 GCF_022045245.1 Lucilia cuprina | reverse complement strand
AACTAGAACTGAACTAGAACTGAACTAGAACTGAACTAGAACTGAACTAGAACTGAACTAGAACTGAACTAGAACTGAACTAGAACTGAACTAGAACTGGAACTGAACCAAAACAAGATCTGAACTAGAACTGAACTAGAATTAAACTAGAACTAAAATAGAACTAAACTAGAACTAAACTAGAACTAAACTAGAACTAAACTAGAACTAAACTAGATCTAAACTAGAACTAAACTAGAACTAAACTAGAACTGAACTAGAACTGAATTAAAACTGAACAACATGGGTTCTAATAAAAAAATTAAATTTAGGAAGACTAATAACCCTTCGTTTAATGTTCGTTTTTTTTCTCAGGAGAAATGTGAACCAGTCTAATATATTGTCTTTAAAATAAACGTTTTTTTTAATAATGATATTTAAACGTATTAAAAATCAATTGATTAGAAAAAAAAACACAATAGAAAATGTAAAATAATATGGATAATTGAAGAAAGCAGACCAATTGAAAATGTAACAAAGAATCTAAAAATGAAATAAAGAACCGAAATATTGAAACAATCACTGTCACAGTGACGAATACTGACGGGACTGACGCAGTGATTTATCTGTCTATTCTCTATGATTGTTTGGAAGAAAGAACAATAGTAAATGCGTTGTGTGATGTTTTTTTTTACAACAATCTACAAAAAAAACAATTAAAAAACTAACTACAATAATAAAGTATGTTTTTTTTTTAAACAAACTTAACTCACACATATGAACTAAAAATAATAAAAAACTGCAACATTTTGTAAGACATGCCTGAGTGCATTTGATATACGAGCTGAATGGAGTTGAAATGTGAAAAAAGAATAATTTTAAAAACTATAACGGATGTACATACAAACGAACATACATACACTGTACATAAATGCACTTACGAGTGAAAGAACATAAGTACAGTGTTGAGCACAATATAAGCAACAAAGCTAAGTGAATCATTACATAGTTAACAATTTCCAATATTAATCACAAGTTTTAGCTTTTGTTTTAACATTATTTAGCTCATGTTTTGTTCTATACTGTTAACTACTATGCAAGTGTGATGATACAACAAATGTAACATTAAAAAAATAAACTAAAACTAAAAATACAATAAAATGATAATAACAAACAGACAAATAAATAAACCAACCAACTTATTTTTGTTTTTAACAATATTTTCCTGCAACAAAAGTACAAAAAAGGGGTCAATGGACAAACAGATTTTAACCATAAAAAAAACACAAAATAAGAAATAAAATTGTAATCCAGCCAACAACAATAAAAACACAACCAAACAAGAAACATTGTAAAAAGAAAATAAAATTTTTCAACTTTAACATTAATTAAAACGACCATTGTAATTTCTAAAGAATTTACAACAATTAAATAAAGACCAGAAAAATTCAAACAACAAATGAAAAAGTGAAGTGAAGAAATGAATTGAAATAGTTCTACAACTATTTCGTGGTTGTCTGTCCATCCATCCATCTATCCGACTGTCTTTCAGTCTAACTAACTATCCATTTTGTTGCTCTGTTTTCTTAGGAATTAGAATTAGTTTTTTTTTCGATGTTTTTTATGTGTGTCTCAGTATGACACAGTTTTAAAGTTCTTATCTTGTAAATGTTGCAATTAATAGAACATGTATTTTTTTATTATTTATTTTGTCTTGTTAATCATAATAAATGCTATTCGAAGACAGACTGTAAAGTATTGCAGACGGTCATCTATTAAGCAGTTTTGTACTGGAATTAAGCCACTGTAAATATTTCAAGTGAAGTTTTTTGAACACAGTTTTACAGTACTTTTTGTTGCAATTGTCTGAGGGGGTATTCGTTGAAACATTATGTCTTATCAGGGTGGCCCCAAAAGAACAGTTTAGTTTTTTATAAAATATTGCAATTTGAAAAAAGGTTCACGTTTCTCTTAGATATCAATATAGAACAGAGTTAATAATGAATTAGAACTGAACTAGAACTGAACTAGAACTGAACTAGAACTGAACTAGAACTGAACTAGAACTGAACTAGAACTGAACTAGAACTGAACTAGAACTGAACT
>NC_060953.1:66301080-66301314 GCF_022045245.1 Lucilia cuprina | reverse complement strand
AACTAGAACTGAACTAGAACTGAACTAGAACTGAACTAGAACTGAACTAGAACTGAACTAGAACTGACCTAGAACTGAACTGAACTAGAACTGAACTAGAACTGAACTGGAACTAAACTAGAACTAAACTAGAACTAAACTAGAACTGAACTAGAACTGAACTAGAACTGAACTAGAACTGAACTAGAACTGAACTAGAACTGAACTAGAACTGGACTAGAACTGAACTAGAAC